>NC_056727.1:672141328-672168828 GCF_019279795.1 Protopterus annectens | reverse complement strand
GGAGATTAAAAAAGCACAGTTTAAAACATACCTTCTGTTTCCTGCCAAGCTAAAACCTTCCTTCCTGATGGTCCTAAAATTTTTGATGACTTAGACTCTGCTTTACTGTTTATCAAAAAAAATAAGATTTTGGATAAAATAGAGGAAATGAAATGGGCTAGTCCTTCATTAAAGAGACTGGCAACTGAAACTTCGTGGAAGACTTCAGAGAAGAAGAAGAGACTAAAAAACAAATGATTTGTTCTGTTTTTTTTTCTTTTTTTTCTCTCATCATCTTACTTCATTATTAATCTTTTTAAATATAGTTCCTGCATTTCCAGAAAGCCACAAATATTCTGAAAAATATTTAATCAAAGTTATTCTCTGTGTGCAAAGAAATGTTTTGTTTCATAACCAGTCAAAATATCTGAGGAACTAATAACAAGCTATTATTCAATTTGTTTCTCTTTCTGAAAAAGAGAAGTAAGGTCAGTAATTTGATACATTTTTTTTCTTTTTTTCTCCTTTTCTTCTTTTCTTTGTTTAAACAATGACATTCTATTTAGATTATGTAGTGGGTAAAGGGTGGGGGAGGGCAGGGAGAGAAGAGTAATGAAAATATGATAAATGGAATAATAACATATTTATTCCTTGTAAAAAGTTTATATAGATTTAGTAGATTCATAGATTCATAGATTAGTACTAGGCTAACTGCCTTTGTGGGCCATTTCTAAGCCTAGCCAATTACCCTGTGTGAGAATCAAACCCTGCACCTTTAGTTTATAAGGCAAATACCTTAACCATTATGCCAACCTCCCACCCTCTTATTCCTAATTATACTTTCTTGATTACACTGCTTATGCTTATTTGTAAATAATCTGTCATGCTTTAACTAATAATAATTAGAACTAAATAATAGTAAATAATATGTTTTATGTTTAACTCTATTAATATAAACAGTAAGTAATATTCCATTGTATATACTTCTTATAGCTTTCTCTTACATTTTTTTTATTTCTGCTTTACACTCTTTTATTTTCTACTCTCTTTTTCTTTTCTTTATTCTTTCTCTTTATTTTTTTTTTTCATATTAATATATAGAAATGCTTTTGATCATATAGACACAGTAAATAATAAGATTTGCATAAAATTGAGTTGGGACAAAATATTGAGTTTTATTACTTATTAATAACTTTGGGCTTAATTTCACTTACATAGAGGCTGTAATAACCTGTAAAATACATCAAGGTTTTGTCATGTTTAGATGCATTTACACTGCTAAATGAATGTTTGTCACTAGTTTTAACAAGTTTCCGCCAAAATGTTAAGGGAGACAATCTGGGATGTGGGCTACCTCATGAACAGTGTCCTTGAGTTGTTTCAAAAGCTTCAACTCTCAGAATTCTCACAGAGAAGCTGAAAGCAGTCAATTTGACCTTTGACCCAGATATCACACTGACACATTGCAGATTCAGGAAGAACACTCTACCAGGAAGTAGAACTGATGCAAATGTGACTATGTGAAGGAAAATGAACTCTTTAACATCTAAATGTGAGTTATTTTATATAATTACTTAAATATCTATGTTATAATTCATAAAATATGTCAGTTATAATGATTTTAAATGATGCAGTTTCTTGTAGTAAGTAAATGTCTTATTTTAGAAGGCATAGAAAATGAAACATTTATTCAAGTGTTTTGAAAATCTACTTGACTGCAGCATACTAATCTGTGTTAGAAACTTATGTTCCAAACATATACATTACTATAACTCATTTAATTCATCTGATTGACAAGCATAAATAACTTTATAACTCTATTCTGGAAGAAATTGTCATGTGATATATTTTAAAGCAGTAGTATGGACATACAAAATACAGATGGCTTTTTTTACAATAATGCAAGTGTTTCTGAGAATTTGCATAACTATGCAGTATGATTTATAACAATTTCTATAAATATAATATTTTATTCTATTGACAATAATGAGTATGAGTAAAATGCTCATATACAAGCAATTCAAGGTTTTTTTGGAAGCTGTTGACTGCATTCACATGACAGAAAATAGATGCATCTTAATATATGTAATGTCTGAACCATATTAGCCAAGGTTTTTGATTTAAATGAATGTAAGAACTTATTTTTACATACTTTGAATAAATTAATATGTAAATATGCCTTCCTTTTTTCTCACTCTTTCTTTCACTCTCTCCCTCTTTCACGTCTTTTATTTCTCTCTCTCCTCTTGGTTCCTAATATCAAGATTATTTGAATGCTATTTGAATACAAGTGTATTATATTACATAGATGTATATGGTAGTATGAATAGTTTTTTTTTTTAAAAAAAAAGTTTATTTTAGTTTATATGATGCTGTTTTATCAAATGTGTAGCCTTGTCTTGCTAGATAATTGAATTGAAAGCTGTTAATTTAAGTTAAATATAACCAGTATTAAATTGATAAGGTGGTAGCTGAGGTACTGCTGCTTAGGGTAGGGGGTTAACTTGAGTGGTAAATACTACTCTAAGTTGGAGTTTTTCACTCCAGGCTGGATGCAAGGTTTAATCCTTACATTATTTTCACTTGTTCATTGTTATATGTATATAGTTTTGACATCCACAATATATTTTGTACACTCATTGTCACTACAAACAAAATTGAATCCTATACAAAATCCCATAAGAGATTCAATAAATACAGCTATATTTAAAGGTACACCTAAAGGAGGAGATGTAACATTACTTATGTTGTTATTTGTTATTTTGATCATAAGATTCTTAAGTTTTAAAAATGCCAAATGACATCTTTAAAAGGAATTTCTTTAAACATTAATGGATTGAATAATCCATGTAAAAGGGCAAGCCTAATAAGATACATTAATTTACATAAGGCCAACTTAGTCTTCCTGCAAGAAACCCATCTCTTGAAAAAGATATTGATAAACTAGCCACAAACAAATATACAGTATTGGTTAGTTCAGAGCACACTCAGAAAAAGAGGAGTGGCTATTTTATGGAATAAAAGTATGCCCATTCCTAAAACCATTAAGTCTTATCAGGATGACAAAGGAATGTTTTGTATGGTTACAATACAAATTTATGGGAAGACTTACACTTTAATTAATGTATTGGATACCTGGAATTGGTATTAATACAGTGAAACATCATCTTGATAAGATCATATCATTCTCTATAGGAGATATTATTTTAGCTGGTGACTTTAATTGTATACTACATGAAAGTGATACTACCACTATAGGAAAAGAAGAATTACATCTAATGCAAAACATTTAAATGATTTTGCTAATTCTTATCATTTGAATGATATTAATAATCAGATAGATTCAAAATCATTACCATACACCTTTTTTTCTAACAGATACAAAACTTATTCAAAAATAGATAGGGTCTTTATTTCTAACCAGATGGTAACAGATTTAATTAATTCCAAAATCATTTCATGTCCTATATCTGATCATAATTCAATTGTTTTTGAATTCATGATAAAAATACTCATAATGTTCAGATCAAAAGGATACCAGCATACTTAACTCAACTAAAGACTATAAAGAATATATACTTTCAGAAGTAAAACATTTTTAGACATAAATAATACTCCTGAAGTCTCCATTGTCTATGTTTGGGATGCCTTAAAATCATATCTATATGGACAAAGTATCAGATGGTATAATAATAAAAGGAAATCTTGGGATAAGGAATTTTAGATATTCAAAGTAAATTAGACTCTTATAAACATAATAATAAAGAAAATATTATGGGCAAGAAAGTTATTGAAGAAATAAACAAACTAAATGAGAAATACAAAGAAATTTTAACTCACAAAGTTAAAATAACTTTAGAGAATACAAGTTTTGTCTTATTCAATAAGCCCCAAATACTTACATAGACTTAAAAATAAAACAAAAAGGTTGAATAAACAAAACCATATCAAAGAAATATTTTCTCTAAGGAAAAAGAAGAATGTTTCTAGTATACCAGAAATACTAGATGAATTTAGAAATCACTTTCACAAAATTAACCATAATAACATTAACATGGAACCTAAAGATAAAATAAAGGAGTTTATAACCACAAACATGAATAAAAAGCTTAATAAACAAGAGATTAAACTATTGAACAAAAGTATTTCATATACAGAGGTTATTACACAAATAAATAAGCTTAAATCAAACCAAGCACTGGGCAATGATGGTATTATACCAGAGATATATAAAATCCTTTCTAAAAGTACATATTCATTAATACATAAGGTTTTATTTTGGCCCAAACTGAGTTAACCCCATCTTGGCAATATACATTTATTTCGCCAATTTTAAAACCTAATAAAGATCCAACTAGATGTACTTCATATCGGCCCATCTCATTACTTAATGTTGATTATAAAATGTTTATGAGTATTTTTGCTGATAGATTGAAGACAATCATCCCCGGCATTATAGATATAGATCAGACAGGCTTCATTGTAAATAGAAATACTTTTGATAATATAAGAAGAACTTTAACATTAATTGATTTTGCAAATAGGAAAAGAAAGATTTAACACTTATTAGTCTTGATATAAGTTCAGCATTTGATTCAGTAAGTTGGGACTATCTGTTTACCTTACTGAAGTGCACAAACTTCTCAGATGCATTTGTAAATCTAATTGAGCATTTATACAAAGGAACATTGGCTTATATTAAGGTAGGAACATATGTTTCACAAAAATACCCATTTTAAAGGTACAAAACAAGGATGTCCACTTTCTCCACTATTATTCACTTTAGTAATGGAGCCTTGGGCTAATTTGATCAGAAACAGTACTGACATAGAGGGTTTTGAAATAGATGAAAATACAACATCCAAAATTCAACTTTTGCAGATGATGTTCTAATTACATCAGCAGGATCTAATTCTTCTATGCAGTCTCTATTTGATAAAATGATGAATTTTAAAAGTATTCCTGGTTTAATATTCAATGAAGAAAAAACTAAAATACTACCTATATATACATGAAAAAATATTCTCATTAGTGATTTTACTAAATATGTACCCAATTCAGGTCAGATAACTTATTTAGGTATAATACTATCTAAAGATATTAAATCTATTATATATAATAATTATAATACCTGTTTTCTTAATATACAAAATCTTTTTAATACCTGGAATAATATGTTTTTTATTATGGAGGAGAGACTTACAATTATTA
Source organism: Protopterus annectens (assembly GCF_019279795.1). Lineage (NCBI taxonomy): Eukaryota > Metazoa > Chordata > Ceratodontiformes > Protopteridae > Protopterus > Protopterus annectens. Next base: position 672,163,638 of record NC_056727.1, on the reverse strand, counting down.
AAATGATAATATTCCCCAAATTTTTATACTTAATACAATCAATAATACTTCCACCTACAAAAATAATTATCAAGAAACTGAATACACTAATGTTAAATTTCCTATGGACACCTAATAGACATAGGATTGCATTAAAGAAACATACTAATAGCTGATCTCAAGGGGGTATTTCTTTTCCAGACTTTAATTTATATACTATCTCTTCTATTGTAAAAGTTATTACTTTATTAATAGATCAGTCATATGTCGCAAAATGGAAAGATTATTGGGAGCTAATTAGTATGCACTTCATGAAAATCTCCTTAACACATAAACATATGATTGTAAATAACTCCATGTTATGGTTACTAAAGGAATTTTGTACTTCACCTATTACACCTAAACATATGGTTTGTTACCCATTAAATATTATTATTAGCTATCGTAACTTTATATTCATGCACCCTAAGTATAGGGAATGGAATTTTATTATATTCCTATAATGTATACTCAGGGTATGCTTTTGTCATCTACTTCTGAAAGAACTCATTTAGCTATAGATAATGATGTAAAGTACTGGTATCAGTTGATATCTGATAATAAAGTTAAAATCTAGATTTCTTAAAACAAGAATTTGATCTAAGAGAAACTTGCTGGTTAGAGGTTCAGACCTTTAGACAACATCTCATTAATAAAATAGATCTAATGTCTATAACAGTTAAAGAATCTATTCCAACACTGATTGATTACTTGATATTAAGTTTACAACATAAAGTTTCTGATAAAGGTAAACTTTCATACATACATAAAATTATCAGACAAGAAACTTTTTACAGTGTAGATACATACTGGAATTATTTCACTTCTATTAATGTGGACCCACCAAATCAACAAGATAAACAATATATATTGGAATCTGTCTATAGAACTACGTCTTCCATTGTCTGGAGACTTTATACATGGAAATTTTTACATAGATCCTTTTATACACCTTTGATGATGAATAAAATAAATAATAAAGATAATCTATGTAAGAGATGTAATGTAGAAATTAATGCTGACTGGGCTCATATATTTTATGACTGTATAAAATTGAAAGAATACTGGAAGTCAATTAATGAATTTTTGCAGGCTCTTTTTACAGATAATTTCATTATTTCTAAATCTCTTATATTATTCAACACACCTGTACCTCAAAGTGTTAAAAAGGTTAAGCTTCCCTTATTATGGTCTATTCTAGCAGTGGCTAGGAAAATAATAACCAGAAATTGGATTTCAGATACACCTCCTTCGTTCAATGAATTTAAAAATGTTATGAATATAGTGTGCCATATGGAAATAAACACAATTAGGTCAAGAACAACTAGAAAAACATCTTATTATATTGTATGGGATAATTTACAAAATTTGTTAAAAAAATCCTAATTTCAATAGCATGGTATTTTAGTTTAATTAATTGATCTGATTGTAGTGGATGTCTTTGTAAATACTTTAGTTGTTTTGTTGAATGTTACAATCATATCTATTTTTAATTACTTGTATAAAATTGTTATGATATTTCTCTTGTATGTTAAAGCAATAAACCTGTTTTGAAAAAAAAAGAAGATGCAACATTCCCACAACAGGTATGTGAAGCATATATGCATGTAATTGAATTTAGTAATTGGTCCATAATAACGGGATAGATGATGTGGAATGACTTATATGTGCCATGAGGTGTTGTTGTAATGATGTTCAGCTGAACAACTGCTATGGGCAACAGTGTCTGTCCCTGCGGGCAATGGGCCATATCTGTCAACTGTGCAGATCAGCACTGACTGACAAGATGTAAGCCATCATAGTATATTAGTGTGGCCAATAGCTGGTGGTGGAAGTAATGCCGTTATGATGGACACGTGAGTTTCGGCGCATACCACTTTCAGGACAGTCATGTTAACATATAATGTAGCATGCACAAATGCCATAGGTGTGTAATAGGCTTACCTGCAATGTGGCACCTGTCTGTGTTGTAGCAAGGCAGAACAGTGCAGCTGTGCAGGAAGGAGAGTTAGAGAGTGTGGACCTGATGTCTGAATGCGCCCTATAGATATATATATAAAACTCATAATATATATCTACACACACACATACACACACACACACACACACACACACACACACACACACACACACACACACACACACATATATATATATATATATATATATATATATATATGTGTGTGAACGTGTATGTCTACAGATATACAAACACACACACATATTTATATAAATACATATCCCCTACTGTTGAATGATAGTGCTGCAGGGAACATCACACATATCAATACACACACACACACACACACACACACACACACACACACACACATATATATATATATATATATATATATATACATACAACAGTAAGTGGGTGCAAAATGGATGGTTATGTCAGGTGTGAACCCCATGTTGGGAACACATTGCCCTTGTTTGTGAAGGTGGGACTGGTAATGTGGGGAAGGTTAGTGGGTATATTTGGGGAGGTAGGCTGGGTTGGAAGACAGACAAGACAGCATACATGGGTGGTATATGACTCATGTGGTGGGTAAACACCCTGGATGGGGAGTGTTGTCTGGGATGTGGAAGCCCATGAGCCCCCATATGGAAACAATGGAACCAAGGTCCCCACCCATGGGCAGTTACAACATCATCTTCACAGCCCTGAAAGTACCTGGGCTGGGGACTGAGCAGAAGGAACATGTGGTCCCTGTGAGTGTGTACTGAGGGCCTCAAGGTGCTGTAGCACATCCACCAAGTCTCTGTGGAGCTCCCTATGTACCAGACCCTGGACCTGACTTCGGGTGACAGGATCCCATCTGTGTGTGCTCCCGGGGGGGTGAACACTATCCCCTAAGGTGGTTCCACCTGAAGGTAGTGCAGCACCAGTAGATGAGGAGGTCCCAGGGTGGGTCCTAGATGTGAAGTGGCCTGGTAACATGGCCAGATGAGGTGGGAGAGGTGGTTCTGCTGGCAACTGTTTCCCAAACATGCTATTGTGTCACTGTTATAGAACATATGTGGGTAGTAATAGTCCACGCATTCCCGGATTATGTCTAACAGCATGCATAGTTATCCCCATTAACACAAAACAACAGCTGTGCAGCAGTCACATAGCAAACAGAACACATGCATATATGGAACCATAGTGGCCCTTACAATGGCATTCAGGTGACATTGTCCGTAACAAGCCACCAATGATAGTGTTTCAACATGGAACATGACTACAAACGCATAGCACAAATTGTTGTACAATACGATATATGTTCCAATGGTAGGTCTTCTGTAGACATACCCATTGAATTGTCTGATCAGATTGTTGTTGCAGATATGCTGGGGGGAGACAGAGATGTGTATTAACAACTATGATAACCTTGCAGTATGAGGTCCTGTTTCCCTCTTTATGTCTTTCGAGCAATATGTCCAGGGAACGCCTGTCTATGTACACAGCAGAGGAGAATGATGTCATCATCACATACCTGGTGTAACACTACAACACCTTGTTTGGGCATATAGTCCATGACCTGTAGGAGAGGACCGTCCTGTGGAACGATCTTGTCCACAGGGTAAACAATGTTGGCCTGCATAACTGCAGTTATGCGCAGGTCCGACATCAATGCACTGATCTACTCCACCATGCCTGTCGGTGTGCTGCTGCAGTTAGGGGGGACCAGCTTGCAACAGGGAGCAGTCATGCCATCCAGCCCCCCTACACATGTTGAGGAGCTTCTTGCCAGCCTTGAGGAACTTGCCTGCCTGCAAACACAACACCTGGTGGAGAGCATAGTGGAGGTGGATGCTACCCACACAATGGCACAGGAGCATGCAGGTAAGGCCACAGGGCACATCAGTAGACCACTATTGCATATCCATCCTCTTCTGTAGAGTTAGATCATGCATATGTGAGATATAAAATATATATAGTCTATTGCTGCATTGTAGTAATAAACAGATGTGCATAATCTGTAGTATTGTGGGTTTGAACTGTTGATGTACTGTAATACTGCACCCACCCTGTACCATTGCCACAGGTGTGGCTACTGACATCACATCTCTCACACTATTATGTAGGTCCCTCCGGTATACCTCCAGGGCAGCAGTCTGTAGCTGGTGAGTATGATGTTTGTTCAGGTTTGCTAATGCACTTGTCATGTTATGGCCATGGTATATTCTATGCACACATTTAACACACCTACCCATAATGCATGCTGTACATGTTCATGTATTGTTTCTGTTAACTGCACTGCATCACAGTGGTCACCATGATGGTGTATCTGAAGGGTATGTAAGACTCCTGCAATATAACTAACATCATGTCATTGCGAGATGTGTGCGCAGAGTTGAACATAATGGCGGGACAATTGGCCTACAGTAGGGACATGTCTGAAACATCACCCTTATACAGTGCTACAACAGTGTATATACCACTATTACAATGGCAACTGTTACACATCTACACTACAGCATATCACAATATTGCAGTCCACAACCCTTACAACCTGCAATGTGTTCCTAACATGAGGAATGTATGTGTAATATGGAATCCTATGTTAGGACAGCAAATATGGGGAATACATACCTTCACAAACACTGGAAGCATATGTGTGCATACAGTCCAGATAACATATAATGGAATTAGCTTTTGAGGTACTGACAGCATACATTCTTCATGAGTATGGACCTTTCAGCAAGTACAGGTCCCCAGTGTCACACCAATAAATGATCTGCTGTCCAAGACATTTGGCTATCAAATGTGCCCACTTACCTGCAACAGAGGCAGCTGTGGCTTGCACACATCTTACATGCCATGGCATGGATCCCATACCCAACAGGTAGCACCCAGGAGTTGGACATGTAGCCATACCTCACCATTGCATATACAATGGCCAACAATGCATACAGTTATGTACGTGGTGAGGATGTATGGGGCAGGATTAATGTAGAAAATAAACAGATGACCATCAAAGACAGATGATGTCACATGTTGCAAACCGGTCATGCACTCTCTCTAGTAACATGCCACAACACTGAGGGAGTTGCAGGAATATCTAGCAAGTACTAGCTGTGCAGTACCCATTACAGCAATTGCCTGGACTCTGCATAAGTGTGGCCCATGGGTTAGGGTAATCAGATGGGACAGTTAGCATATGCATAACAGCAAAGGTCCCCAAAAGACATGCATTGCAATGTGTACTGGTGTACCAAGACCACGTTGGAAACTTACAGACAGTATCAATTAAGATACATGTGCTGTAGAACCAAAACCTCAACCCACCTCAGGCCCACCATCCCCATCTGTACTTTGCCAGTGACAGTGTACACCTGTATGTTTGCCATTCATTAGCAGGGACTAGGCTGGTACACATGGTGTTCAGTGTTTGAGACACTGCAAAATGACACATGTGTAGGCCATAGTTGTCAAGCATCTGCAAAAAGGCTGAGGGTGTGGAGGGGGTGTCATCATGACACAACACTACAGTGAAGCAGAGATCCAAAGGACACTATGAATGGCTGTATCTGCACACAGTCAAGGTCAGGAACTGTGGCAGACATAACCCTGACTCCACAACAATAGTGACGCACTTTGTGAACTTCAAGGAATGTGCACATGAGTTGACCTTGCAATCATGCAGAGTTGGGGGACATTTGTAGGGCAGACTGGCCAAATACTGGCAAATGTAGATGCCCCGTGCTAGTATACCCCTGCCAGGAATAGTGACTGCTGTAGTACACATAACAGTAGGTGCAACAAACCATCATGATAAGGGTGTGCACACATATGCACCAACAAATTGTATGCATCTCAATCAGCATCTACACAACTAACACATTTGTTTGACACTGCATTTGATTGCACCGGTCATATATCACATATCAGCTTTGTGTAATGTTAAGATATGCAGTAATGTGGTCCCATGGTATATAAAGGAAGAGGGCGTCATATCAATAAGGGTGTGTACACTCCCCATAGCCATGGTAGGGTTTGAAGGTTGTCAGTGTAATTGTATTGTATTGGCCATGCATGCACCACTGATAATGAGATCTGTAAATCAGACATCAGGCATTCACAAATGACATCTGTCCAGATATCATCCCAGGTATGTGTCAGATAAACACACAGGGGCTGTGAGCAGCAGAGCAAACATAACTGACACAATAATGCACATTCAGCAATGGTGTGTATACCTGTGAAGTATGGTGCACAGTACATGCCAGGGTGCCGAACAGGTGCACAGCAATACTTTGTACATGTCTGCTGTGTGTTCCAGGGGAAGGGGAATCACCTACTAACACAACCCATGCATCACAGAAATGTATAATGTTGCTAGCAGAGATTGACTACAGCTGCACCGCATGGTGTTGAGTGCCATATGTCATGCATGTTGACAGATGGGTAATGGGAGGTCTGTGTGTACTGTAGTTGTGCAACCTCACCTGTAAGCGTGTGTGGGTGTGGGGGGGTTGTGTGCGGGTGGGGGGTTATTTTGTCTGTAAGTGCAATCTGTTGGAGTGGAGGGGGTTTGATGTATGTAGGATGTGTGTGTGTGTGTGTGTGTGTGTGTGTGTGTGTGTGTGTGTGTCTATGTATGCACATGTGTGAGAGTGGGGTTGTTCATACCTCTCAACTTCCCTTTGAAATTGTGCAGTACATGGACATGGACAGACACATGAGACACCAGAAATACGTTTCCGACATGTAATCTCAGGACAGCTGATAGTATAATAACATCTGTAGCATGAAACATGCATTGGGATGGAAATTAGACACCAGGGATACTGTTTTAATTGCAATCAGCAGAAAGGTGAAAGAATACCCATGTATGCAGCACTATAGATGCATTGGGAAATTACTGGACAACACCAGAGAGTGTTTCCAAATATTACTGTAGTCCACATAAAAAGTTAATAGAGCAACAAATCTTGCATCTACTGAACAATAGTTACATATGACACTCCAGTGCGTGACATTATTGAGTTGCTGTAGTAGCCCATAACATATGGGGGCCATGCTCAAGATGTCTGGGCAAACCCAGGGTGAACACTGGATGTCATCATGGAGTCTTTGAAAAAATAACTCCAATCAAGTCAAAGAGGTAATGGAGTAACAGGTCATGTTTTGTGATCACTTTTCTAGGCAATTAGAAGAATGATACGTTAATGATTGGTATTATTGACTGTAATTATTCAAGACTGATGCAGGATGGGGAACTTAGAATAAACTAGGGACAGTCTGTAAACTCAGGGAGAGGTAAGTAGTATGGTGGATTGTGTGTGTGTGTGTGTGTGTGTGTGTGTGTGTGTGTGTGTGTGTGTGTATGTGTGTGTGTGTGTGTGTATGTATGTGTATACTGTTAAGCAATGACATACAGGTCTTAAAGTGCATTTCTTGTTTTCCCCTCACAGGTGGCGAGGTGGATCAGGGTCCCTCCTGCAGGCAATCTGATGTTGGTGTCTATACAGACACTGAAAATGATGATAGGTGTGTTGAGGCACAGGCAGGGTTGTCAAAGGCTGAAGCTGCACCATAGTTTGACATTCCGCTGTTATCCACCCCATCCCTGCACACAGTCACAATGTCTATACATACCTCATCACCAGTGACCATAGCAGAGGGACAGTTGGCGGTTGGTGGCATGGGACAATACAGTGCGGTATCTATGGCACATGTGTCTGGACACAGCAGCCATAGCCAGATGTCTGGTGGGGTACCACATAGGTAGATGTACAGGGGTGCTTCTTGGTGGGTGTCCCTGGCAGAAGTGCCACATTTGGTACCACCAGACACATGTTTCAGGCTGTCATAAAGGTGCAAGCATGTATGGAACAGTACACCAGACAGGCTCTGATGCTGTAGAGGGCTACTCATTCAGCTGTTACTGACAACATCCATGATCTTGCAGATGCCCTCCATTATTTTTCAGAGGTCATGGATAGATGGTTGCGTGAGATGGTGGGACTCCTCGACTGTGGAATGTCCGTGCTCGAGCATGTGGTGGGAGTGGTGCAACGGCCATGTAGATGTAGGCCAGCAACACCAACAGCTGGAGGTTGATGTGGACGTGCAAGTACACCAAGTCGCTCCAGTGGTGGCAGTACCAGCCTCAGCACTGCAGGGTGGGTGCTGTCCACACCACACCCCAGCAGGCCATGTGCACGTGGCTCTGGCCGGTCCAAGGAGGAACCTAGTTCCAGCAGACATATGTCATCATCAGGGGAGAGTATCATATTGTAGCTTGTACCTGCATGTGCCCATGGAAACCCTGGCAGGCACAGTTCTCATGTCCATGGCTGGAGATGGTGAACTGCACATCCTGCCAGTTATGGTCTGCAGCTGTCCAACAAACACTGTATAGGGCAGCTGCATGGCAGAACTGTGTGCATGCATACTCACTCACAATACAAACACAGCTAGGGCAACTTCATACCTACACACACCACATCACCATGGCCATATCAATAATTAAACCCCCTCACTCACACACATGGTGTCAAATGTATGGCTCAGCCTAGGTCTCTGGCAAACCAAAAACACACCCTGTGCATATGATGTTACCTGTGCCACATCCCTGTCATCCATAACATTGATGCAGGGACAGGCTAATATGGTTCTGATGCACACGGTGACTGTACTACGGTGCACCAATGTAATGCTGTGTACCATGTTGTCAGCAGTAAAGTTTAATGCTTACATGTCAGGAAGTGTAGCTGTCCAGCCATGATGCATTACAGCTGTTATTAACACAGAGTGACTGTGGTCTCCATAATGTAATCTGTTTGTGTTGTAGTTGTCCAAGTGTCAGCAAGAGGATGGTCTGCTGTTGTATCCTACAAGGGGTATGGCACTGTGGTAACATCTTGGCTGTGCCATATCCTGGGTACAGGTGAACACATGTCACAGGTCTGTATAACATTTACTGCATGTGCCACATGGCTGATAGGTCTGGGGGTGGTGTATAGAGGGGAGTGCATGGTAGCTGCTGTCAGCAGCCCTACTACAGAGGACAGTGGTAAGTGTACTGGGTGGTGCACACCATATGATGTGTATAACATGTACAGAGGCTATGGTGCTGATGCAATACACAGAGAATACTGTACACATGGATGTATGTACCTGTGCAAGGAACAGATTGTAGCCTGTGTAATTCCACCAAGCCAGAATAGGAACAACACTTTGGGAAATAAGCAGTCCTCTAGTTTAATGTCATTGATGATGGTATTGGCAGGGTATATGTCCCCTTCCCCAATGTAATGCAATCCTCAACTCGGTAAACATAGGTGTGCTGGTGTGGGTGGGACAACCCTACTCTTTGGTGGGTGAGAGGTGCTGTAGAACCGCATATAGTGTGATAGACAACTACCTAACATATTAACATGAACTATTCAGTATTACAGCCAGCTAAGCAGGGGGATACACTCAACAGTAACTGCAATGATGGTGGCTGTGTCCACAACAGCCACACCCAGCTATATATATATACCAACCCCAGTATCGCTGCACACCTATACAGTGGGGAAGAGGGCATTTACACATCTACTACTAGTTGTGATGGAATTTATGTCCACAGGATTATACTTGTGAAATGTTAGCATATGCCAGGCAGTTCTCGAACAGATGACCTCCTGGGACATGCATATTCTGCAAATGGAAGTAGATTCCTTCACATACACACACACACTCTTACTTGGCAACACTGGGACTAGACCCCTACCTAGGTATGTAGTGCTACTCATGTGTGTGGCCTTAATTGTACATACCACACAGATTTTAGGATGAGGTGTGTTCCAGGTTACATGTTACGTGAAGAACATCCCCAGACCTGTACAGTATGGTAATGGGGGATGTACTGGTTGTTTATGGACAATACATAGTGTGACATACCGTCATATACACATTGACAAACACATAACAGTCAGTCACACATCTGAGACCTGGGCTTATCAGTGCTAATTACCTTGTCAGTGTGTCCATTGTGTTACAGATAAGTTGTACACAGCACATGCATAACTGGGCTGGATAGTGTTATCAGTCACCTTTATGGTTGATAGTGACAGTGGTCCCCATACAGTGGAACATGGGACATGTACCAGGGGTACCATGGTGTAAAGACAGTATACCCAGCACCCACACTCCACAGTGGATATTGTACACACTGAAACCCATGATAACACTCTGACATACCCACCATCACACATTGACCAGGACTGCAATACAACCCCTTGTCTATCCCAAGTGTGCTACTACAGGGATATGCATCTAATGGACATGCCACAGGCATAGTAGGGTGATGCATTGTCATGCCTCTCCTATGGTAAGAAACATCACTATCCCTAATACTGTGTGGCAAGGTGTATTGTATTAGGAGAATGTGGCTTCAGAATGCTGTACCCTACATATATACACACATGCACAAATACACACACTTGCCAGAACTCAGTGAGTATCCCATGCCTATCAACCCATTTGTACAACAGTGTTGTACTGGTACTGCAAGGCCCAGGTAGCCCTTAGGGAGAATAGTGTAACAAGGTACATGTAATGTCCGGTACTGCAGCAGCCACATCTAACTATGGCAATGGGGGGGTGCAGTGGGTGTGAAGGGCCTCAGAGTATTCTCAATTACAGGTCTACAAACACACATACACTGCTATTCTCAGTAATGCACATGTACACATTTGTCAGTACTGGGGTCCATTGGTGCAGGTGTTCATAAGTGTGTACCAGGCTATTGTCCATGGAGAGATGGGAAGTGTAGGGGATGTGTATACAGTGGTATCATGCCACCTGCCATATTCCCGCAGGCCATCTATCAACAGATACCACAGGGGTGATCCTCAGGGTGAAAGTTACATACATCAGCCAATCATCTGGGTGCCTCTTGCAGAGGGCCAGTGTTGTGCTCCTGTTGAAATGTATGCAACATGTATTACATAACATGGTCAGTGTCTGTCTTGGAGACCTCTACCCAAGCATGTTCTGTTGACTGCAGTAGTATATTTAAGGAATCCATAGCATGTGGGACGTACAGGGTGTGGATTCCTAGCTGTGGCATTCATAACACAGCTGGGCAGACATGTCAGTGTCAGTCAAGCATAGATTGCCTGTAAGTAGCCAATATGGATACCTGACATTTGCACATTTGTGCAGAGGACTGACAGATATCAGCTAGCCGACTAGCTATGCATTAGGATGAATGTGTTGACAGATAGACGTCTGACACCGATAGGTATGCCATTACTACATGACGGCAGCCCTCACTGCCATGTGCTATACACACAGTAGTCTACAATTATTTTCTACATGTCAGATCATTACCCAGTAGGAAATATTTAATGAGACACAGTTCACACACCAGGAACATGACAGTGAGGACTCAGAGTCCATCTTTGCATGCAGGGGTGTTTGGTTCCAGTACTACAATCTGCAATCTACTCTTACTTGGGAAAGCACTGTCAACAGTAGTAATGTAATGATACACCACATGCCAGTGTGACTGCATATAACCTGGGATATTACCCATGTATGTAATACATTCAAACGTGTTGTATAAGCCATATATACTCAGGTGTCCCAGACAGTAGACTCACACCCCTTGCTACTGTAATGACAGCACACAGATGCATGTTATGTACATGGAATTAAATACACTTATTAAAGATGTCATTACCCTGCTATTTTATCAGACCAGAATGGGAGCACTGGTTACCAGGACTGAGCCATGCTTAACAGGTTTCAGCCTTGCTGAAATATAAATGCTAAGCACATTTGCTCACTGGTAAGCGAAGCCTTCACGGTGTAAGGGCCTGTACGTTTCACCGTGGGTTAGTAGCACTTAACATCACTCAAACCCACTCAAACCCCCTTAAAGCTGCTCAAAACTGCCTTATCCACTTTGTTTCCAACAGCCCTTGTTCTACCCAGCAAGAAAATAACCAGCAATTAAACCCAGGACCCTGTACATTATAGTTACAGCACTTAACCACTAAGCCATGACAGCTGTGAAGACAGTTCTTGTTTTTCTAATATATCTGTCAGTACACATACTGTATAGTATTGAACAACTGCTATGACTTCTACAATGGAGTAGTACTTGTTAGGGATAATACTGTTGAATCACATATGTCATTATATCTAAATCTACACATATCAGATAAATACGGTGTGATACATCTGGGAAGGTATACACAACAGTAATATTTACACATAACAAGGATATGGATATATATATATATATATATATATATATATATATATATACACATATGTAGATATATGTGTACATGTACATACACATATAAATTCAAATATATGTATTTATATACATCTGTATATTGCATATATATATATATAGATCTATCTGTATATATATATATATATATATATATATATATATATATATATATATGTGTGTGTGTGTGTGCATATGTGTGTGTGTGCATGTGTGTGTGTGTATATATATATATATATATATATATATATATATATGTCTATATGTATCTATATCTATATATATATATATATATATATATATATATATATATATATATATATATATATATACATATATATATATATATATATATATATATATATATATGTATGCATATATATATGTATGTATATCAGTACTGCTCACCCCTCTATACTTACCACTACATACTCTCCTCTAGTCACATCTTTACCTTACCTCAGTAGTCAGCATTTCACTGATTGTTCCTGGGGTCCTTCTCCTTCACTGGCTCTATCCCGCTCTGTTCGCCCTATGGGCTCACTACGCTCCCCACCCTGCCCCCTATTTCCACCCGCCCCCACTGCTTCTACATTTATTCGTCCAAACCACTCCCCTTCAATTAACACCAATCACAAACCACTCCCCTTCAATTAACACCAATCATAGCAGCCCACACCTTAAATTCCAGAATCTCCACACCCAATATTCACCTACATTATCCAACTTACTCATCTTAATCATTCCACTACTCTCCATACTGCCACAATGTCACTGTTATCTACCTATCCTCAATGGAAAATCCTACTTCCATACCTTATCTCACCACTTCTTATTATACTCTATCTACTTACTTTCTATGAGCATCTCCAACACATAAACCTTTTCTATTCCACAAAGCAAACCTCCTCTCCCCCCATAGCCTACACTCATTCTCATTCAAACACAATTAGTACAACAACCTACCTATCAGAAAATACCACAGACTAAATCACATTAAATACTATCTGCCTCAAGCCAAAAAATCTCTGTTCCTTTTATGTAAACACCTACAACACCCACTTAACTACCAACTCCAGTCAATAATAGATGGTGATATCCAACCTAATCCCGGTCCAAGCCCTACACTTCCTACAGTTACCCATATTGCAACCCCTACTACCACCCATTCCCTTAGTAGACCTCCCAACTCACTATTAATAGCCCATCTTAATGTAAGAAGCATAAATAACAAGGTTGCCCAAATTCACGCTCTCATAGATGTACATTCATTTGACATCCTGTGTCTTACTGAAACATGGCTCAAACCAACTATACATGACAATGAATTTACTCCACCAGGATATAGCACATTAAGACTAGATAGATTAGCTAAGAAGGGAGGTGGAATAGCAATACTTTACAAGTCTGGACTACAAGTTACCTCTATTGACTCTAAGCCCCCTCCAACTAGCAATGAAGAAATACTTATCTCCAAACTCCAACTCAATGACCATAAATCTATTTATATTATTGCCATCTATCTTCCCCCAGGGGATAACTCAAACAACCTAGAATATATCCTGAATTGGCTATCAACCAACTATCCCCAAGAAACAATAGTACTCGGAGACTTTAATATAAATTGGAATAGCTGTACCTCAGAACAGCCCTCTACCCATCTTAATTTACATGGTTTTACTCAAACTATAAACTCCCCCACAAGGACAAATAAACACAACAACACCGAAAGCACCCTAGACTGGATACTAATAAATAGACATCACCTAAGTTATAAAGTTGGAACTCTCCCTGAGGATATAAGCGACCATGCTCTAACCTTCATAATCATCAGGGAACATCACACATATCAATACACACACACACACACACACACACACACACACACACACACACACACACACACACATATATATATATATATATATATATATATATATATATACATACAACAGTAAGTGGGTGCAAAATGGATGGTTATGTCAGGTGTGAACCCCATGTTGGGAACACATTGCCCTTGTTTGTGAAGGTGGGATTGGTAATGTGGGGAAGGATAGTGGGTATATTTGGGGAGGTAGGCTGGGTTGGAAGACAGACAAGACAGCATACATGGGTGGTATATGACTCATGTGGTGGGTAAAAACCCTGGATGGGGAGTGTTGTCTGGGATGTGGAAGCCCATGAGCCCCCATATGGAAACAATGGAACCAAGGTCCCCACCCATGGGCAGTTACAACATCATCTTCACAGCCCTGAAAGTACCTGGGCTGCGGACTGAGCAGAAGGAACATGTGGACCCTGTGAGTGTGTACTGAGGGCCTCAAGGTGCTGTAGCACATCCACCAAGTCTCTGTGGAGCTCCCTATGTACCAGACCCTGGACCTGACTTTGGGTGACAGGATCCCATCTGTGTGTGCTCCCGGGGGGGTGGGTGAACACTATCCCCTAAGGTGGTTCCACCTGAAGGTAGTGCAGCACCAGTAGATGAGGAGGTCCCAGGGTGGGTCCTAGATGTGAAGTGGCCTGGTAACATGGCCAGATGAGGTGGGAGAGGTGGTTCTGCTGGCAACTGTTTCCCAAACATGCTATTGTGTCACTGTTATAGAACATATGTGGGTAGTAATAGTCCACGCATTCCCGGATTATGTCTAACAGCATGCATAGTTATCCCCATTAACACAAAACAACAGCTGTGCAGCAGTCACATAGCAAACAGAACACATGCATATATGGAACCATAGTGGCCCTTACAATGGCATTCAGGTGACATTGTCCGTAACAAGCCACCAATGATAGTGTTTCAACATGGAACATGACTACAAACGCATAGCACAAATTGTTGTACAATACGATATATGTTCCAATGGTAGGTCTTCTGTAGACATACCCATTGAATTGTCTGATCAGATTGTTGTTGCAGATATGCTGGGGGGAGACAGAGATGTGTATTAACAACTATGATAACCTTGCAGTATGAGGTCCTGTTTCCCTCTTTATGTCTTTAGAGCAATATGTCCAGGGAACGCCTGTCTATGTACACAGCAGAGGAGAATGATGTCATCATCACATACCTGGTGTAACACTACAACACCTTGTTTGGGCATACAGTCCATGACCTGTAGGAGAGGACCGTCCTGTGGAACGATCTTGTCCACAGGGTAAACAATGTTGGCCTGCATAACTGCAGTTATTAGCAGGTCCGAGATTAATGCACTGATCTACTCCATCATGCTTGTCAGTGTGCTGCTGCAGTTAGGAGGGACCAGCTTGCAACAGGGGGGTGTCATGCCATCCAGCCCCCCTACACATGTTGAGGAGCTTCTTGCCAGCCTCGAGGAACTTGCCTGCCTGCAAACACAACACCTGGTGGAGAGCATAGTGGAGGTGGGTGCTACCCACACAATGGCACAGGAGCATGCAGGTAAGGCCACAGGGCACATCAGTAGACCACTATTGCATATCCATCCTCTTCTGTAGAGTTAGATCATGCATATGTGAGATACAAAATATATATAGTCTATTGCTGCATTGTAGTAATAAACAGATGTGCATAATCTGTAGTATTGTGGGTTTGAACTGTTGATGTACTGTAATACTGCACCCACCCTGTACCATTGCCACAGATGTGGCTACTGACATCACATCTCTCACACTATTATGTAGGTCCCTCCGGTATACCTCCAGGGCAGCAGTCTGTAGCTGGTGAGTATGGTGTTTGTTCAGGTTTGCTAATGCACTGGTCATGTTATGGCCATGGTATATTCTATGCACACATTTAACACACCTACCCATAATGCATGCTGTACATGTTCATGTATTGTTGCTGTTAACTGCACTGCATCACAGTGGTCACCATGATGGTGTATCTGAAGGGTATGTAAGACTCCTGCAATATAACTAACATCATGTCATTGCGAGATGTGTGCGCAGAGTTGAACATAATGGTGGGACATTTGGCCTACAGTAGGGACATGTCTGAAACATCACCCTTATACAGTGCTACAACAGTGTATATACCACTATTACAATGGCAACTGTTACACATCTACACTACAGCATATCACAATATTGCAGTCCACAACCCTTACAACCTGCAATGTGTTCCTAACATGAGGAATGTATGTGTAATATGGAATCCTATGTTAGGACAGCAAATATGGGGAATACATACCTTCACAAACACTGGAAGCATATGTGTGCATACAGTCCAGATAACATATAATGGAATTAGCTTTTGAGTTACTGACAGCATACATTCTTCATGAGTATGGACCTTTCAGCAAGTACAGGTCCCCAGTGTCACACCAATAAATGATCT
Source organism: Protopterus annectens (assembly GCF_019279795.1). Classification (NCBI taxonomy): domain Eukaryota; kingdom Metazoa; phylum Chordata; order Ceratodontiformes; family Protopteridae; genus Protopterus; species Protopterus annectens. Next base: position 672,147,072 of record NC_056727.1, on the reverse strand, counting down.
GCTGTCCAAGACATTTGGCTATCAAATGTGCCCACTTACCTGCAACAGAGGCAGCTGTGGCTTGCACACATCTTACATGCCATGGCATGGATCCCATACCCAACAGGTAGCACCCAGGAGTTGGACATGTAGCCATACCTCACCATTGCATATACAATGGCCAACAATGCATACAGTTATGTATTTGGTGAGGATGTATGGGGCAGGATTAATGTAGAAAATAAACAGATGACCATCCAAGACAGATGATGTCACATGTTACAAACCGGTCATGCACTCTCTCTAGTAACATGCCACAACACTGAGGGAGTTGCAGGAATATCTAGCAAGTACTAGCTGTGCAGTACCCATTACAGCAATTGCCTGGACTCTGCATAAGTGTGGCCCATGGGTTAGGGTAATCAGATGGGACAGTTGTACCACAGGAAACATCAGCCAGACCTCTCTACAGTTAGCATATGCATAACAGCAAAGGTCCCCAAAAGACATGCATTGCAATGTATACTGGTGTACCAAGACCACGTTGGAAACTTACAGACAGTATCAATTAAGATACATGTGCTGTAGAACCAAAACCTCACCCCACCTCAGGCCCACCATCCCCATCTGTACTTTGCCAGTGACAGTGTACACCTGTATGTTTGCCATTCATTAGCAGGGACTAGGCTGGTACACATGGTGTTCAGTGTTTGAGACACTGCAATATGACACATGTGTAGGCCATAGTTGTCAAGCATCTTCAAAAAGGCTGAGGGTGGGGAGGGGGGTGTCATCATGACACAACAGTGCACTGAAGCAGAGATCCAAAGGACACTATGAATGGCTGTATCTGCACACAGTCAAGGTCAGGAACTGTGGCAGACATAACCCTGACTCCACAGCAATAGTGATGGCACTGTGTGACTTCCAAGGGATGTGCACATGAGTTGACCTTGCAATCATGCAGAGTTGGGGAACATTTGTAGGGCAGACTGGCCAAATACTGGCAAATGTAGATGCCCCATGCTAGTATACCCCTGCCAGGAATAGTGACTGCTGTAGTACACATAACAGTAGGTGCAACAAACCATCATGATAAGGGTGTGCACACATATGCACCAACAAATTGTATGCATCTCAATCAGCATCTGCACAACTAACACATTTGTTTGACACTGCATTTGATTGCACCGGTCATATATCACATATCAGCTTCGTGTAATGTTAACATATGCAGTAATGTGGTCCCATGGTATATCAAGGAAGAGGGCGTCATATCAATAAGGGTGTGTACACTCCCCATAGCCACGGTAAGGTTTGAAGGTTGTCAGTTTAATTGTATTGTATTGGCCATGCATGCACCACTGATAATGAGATCTGTAAATCAGACATCAGGCATTCACAAATGACATCTGTCCACATATCATCCCAGGTATGTGTCAGATAAACACACAGGGGCTGTGAGCAGCAGAGCAAACATAACTGACACAATAATACACATTCAGCAATGGTGTGTATACCTGTGAGGTATGGTGCACAGTACATGCCAGGGTGCTGAACAGGTGCACAGCAATGCTTTGTACATGTGTGCTGTGTGTTCCAGGGGAAGGGGAATCACCTAACACAACCCATGCATCACAGAAATGTATAATGTTGCTAGCAGAGATTGACTACAGCTGCACCGCATGCTGTTGAGTGCCATATGTCATGCATGTTGACAGATGGGTAATGGGAGGTCTGTGTGTACTGTAGTTGTGCAACCTCACCTGTAAGGGTGTGTGTGTGTGTGGGGGGTGTGCGGGTGGGGGGTTATTTTGTCTGTAAGTGCAATCTGTTGGAGTGGAGGGGGTTTGATGTATGTAAGATGTGTGTGTGTGTGTGTGTGTGTGTGTGTGTGTGTGTGTGTGTCTATGTATGCACATGTGTGAGAGTGGGGTTGTTCATACCTCTCAACTTCCCTTTGAAATTGTGCAGTACATGGACATGGACAGACACATGAGACACCAGAAGTACTTTTCTGACATGTAATCTCAGGACAGCTTATAGTATAATAACATCTGTAGCATGAAACATGCATTGGGATGGAAATTAGACATCAGGGATACTGTTTTAATTGCAATCAGCAGAAAGGTGAAAGAATACCCATGTATGCAGCACTATAGATGCATTGGGAAATTACTGGGCAACACCAGAGAGTGTTTCCAAATATTACTGTAGTCCACATAAAAAGTTAATAGAGCAACAAATCTTGCATCTACTGAACAATAGTTACATATGACACTCCAGTGCGTGACATTATTGAGTTGCTGTAGTAGCCCATAACATATGGGGGCCATGCTCAAGATGTCTGGGCAAACCCAGGGTGAACACTGGATGTCATCATGGAGTCTTTGAAAAAATAACTCCAATCAAGTCAAAGAGGTGATGGAGTAACAGGTCATGTTTTGTGATCACTTTTCTAGGCAATTAGAAGAATGATACGTTAATGATTGGTATTATTGACTGTAATTATTCAAGACTGATGCAGGATGGGGAACTTAGAATAAACTAGGGACAGTCTGTAAACTCAGGGACAGGTAAGTAGTATGGTGGAATGTCTGTGTGTGTGTGTGTGTGTGTGTGTGTGTGTGTGTGTGTGTGTGTGTGTGTGTGTGTGTGTGTGTGTGTGTGTGTGTGTACTGTTAAGCAATGATGTACAGGTCTTAAAGTGCATTTCTTGTTTTCCCCTCACAGGTGGCGAGGTGGGTCAGGGTCCCTCCTGCAGGCAATCTGATGTTGGTGTCTATACAGACACTGAAAATGATGATAGGTGTGTTGAGGCACAGGCAGGGTTGTCAAAGGCTGAAGCTGCGCCATCGTTTGACATTCCGCTGTTATCCGCCCCATCCCTGCACACAGTCACAATGCCTATACATACCTCATCACCAGTGACCATAGCAGAGGGACAGTTGGTGGTTGGTGGCATGGGACAATACAGTGCAGGATCTATGGCACATGTGTCTGGACACAGCAGCCATAGCCAGATGTCTGGTGGGGTACCACATAGGTAGATGTACAGGGGTGCTTCTTGGAGGGTGTCCCTGGCAGAAGTGCCACATTTGGTACCACCAAACACATGTTTCAGGCTGTCATAAAGGCGCAAGCATGTATGGAACAGTACACCAGACAGGCTCTGATGCTGTAGAGGGCTACTCATTCAGCTGTTACTGACAACATCCATAATCTTGCAGGTGACCTCCGTTATTTTTCAGAGGTCATGGATAGATGGTTGGGTGAGATGGTGGGACTCCTCGACTGTGGAATGTCCATGCTCGAGCATGTGGTGGGAGTGGTGCAACGGCCATGTAGATGTAGGCCAGCAACACCAACAGCTGGAGGTTGATGTGGACGTGCAAGTACACCAAGTCGCTCCAGTGGTGGCAGTACCAGCCTCAGCACTGCAGGGTGGGTGCTGTCCACACCACACCCCAGCAGGCCATGTGCACGTGGCTCTGGCCGGTCCAAGGAGGAACCTAGTTCCAGCAGACATATGTCATCATCAGGGGAGAGTATCATATTGTAGCTTGTACCTGCATGTGCCCATGGAAACCCTGGCAGGCACAGTTCTCATGTCCATGGCTGGAGGTGGTGAACTGCACATCCTGCCAGTTATGGTCTGCAGCTTTCCAACAAATACCTGTATAGGGCAGCTGCATGGCAGAACTGTGTGCATGCATACTCACACACAATACAAACACAGCTAGGGCAACTTCATACCTACACACACCACATCACCATGGCCATATCAATAATTAAACCCCCTCACTCACACACATGGTGTCAAATGTATGGCTCAGCCTAGGTCTTTGGCAAACCAAAAACACACCCTGTGCATATGATGTTACCTGTGCCACATCCCTGTCATCCATAACATTGATGCAGGGACAGGCTAATATGGTTCTGATGCACACGGTGACTGTACTACGGTGCACCAATGTAATGCTGTGTACCATGTTGTCAGCAGTAAAGTTTAATGCTTACATGTCAGGAAGTGTAGCTGTCCAGCCATGATGCATTACAGCTGTTATTAACACAGAGTGACTGTGGTCTCCATAATGTAATCCGTTTGTGTTGTAGTTGTCCATGTGTCAGCAAGAGGATGGTCTGCTGTTGTATCCTACAAGGGGTATGGCACTGTGGTAACATCTTGGCTGTGCCATATCCTGGGTACAGGTGAACACATGTCACAGGTCTGTATAACATTTACTGCATGTGCCACATGGCTGATAGGTCTGGGGGTGGTGTATAGAGGGGAGTGCATGGTAGCTGCTGTCAGCAGCCCTACTACAGGGGACAGTGGTAAGTGTACTGGGTGGTGCACACCATATGATGTGTATAACATGCACAGAGGCTATGGTGTTGATGCAATACACAGAGAATACTGTACACATGGATGTATGTACCTGTGCAAGGAACAGATTGTAGCCTGTGTAATTCCACCAAGCCAGAATAGGAACAACACATTGGGAAATAAGCAGTCCTCTAGTTTAATGTCATTGATGATGGTACTGGCAGGTTATATGTCCCCTTCCCCAATGTAATGCAATCCTCAACTCGGTAAACATAGGTGTGCTGGTGTGGGTGGGACAGCCCTACTCTTTGGTGGGTGAGAGGTGCTGTAGAACCGCATATAGTGTGATAGACAACTACTTAACCTGTTAACATGAACTGTTCAGTATTACAGCCAGCTAAGCAGGGGGATACACTCAACAGTAACTGCAATGATGGTGGCTGTGTCCACAACAGCCACACCCAGCTATATATATATATACCAACCCCAGTATCGCTGCACACCTATACAGTGGGGAAGAGGGCATTTACACATCTACTACTAGTTGTGATGGAATTTATGTCCACAGGATTATACTTGTGAAATGTTAGCATATGCCAGGCAGTTCTCAAACAGATGACCTCCTGGGACATGTATATTCTGCAAATGGAAGTAGATTCCTTCACATACACACACACACTCTTACTTGGCAACACTGGGACTAGACCCCTACCTAGGTATGTAGTGCTACTGATGTGTGTGGCCTTAATTGTACATACCACACAGCTTTTAGGATGAGGTGTGTTCCAGGTTACATATTACGTGAAGAACATCCCCAGACCTGTACAGTATGGTAATGGGGGATGTACTGGTTGTTTATGGACAATACATAGTGTGACATACCGTCATATACACATTGACAAACACATAACAGTCAGTCACACATCTGAGATCTGGGCTTATCAGTGCTAATTACCTTGTCAGTGTGTCCATTGTGTTACAGATAAGTTGTACACAGCACATGCATAACTGGGCTGGATAGTGTTATCAGTTACCTTTATGGTTGATGGTGACAGTGGTCCCCATACAGTGGAACATGGGACATGTACCAGGGATACCATGGTGTAAAGACAGTATACCCAGCACCCACACTCCACAGTGGATATTGTACACACTGAAACCCATGATAACACTCTGACATACCCACCATCACACATTGACCAGGACTGCAATACAACCCCTTGTTTATCCCAAGTGTGCTACTACAGGGATATGCATCTAATGGACATGCCACAGGCATAGTAGGGTGATGCATTGTCATGCCTCTCCTATGGTAAGAAACATCACTATCCCTAATACTGTGTGGCAAGGTGTATTGTATTAGGAAAATGTGGCCTCAGAATGCTGTACCCTACATATATACACACATGCACAAATACACACACTTGCCAGAACT